>NW_026562526.1:0-20000 GCF_027474105.1 Poeciliopsis prolifica
GTGTGTTTGTGTGTGTGTGTGTATCAGTGTGTATCAGTGTGTCAGTGTGTCAGTGTGTTTCAGTGTGTCAGTGTGTGTCAGTGTGTTTGTGTGTATCAGTGTATCAGTGTGTCGTGTGTGTTTGTGTGTATCAGTGTGTATCAGTGTGTATCAGTGTGTCAGTGGGTGTCAGTGTATCAGTGTGTTTGTTGTATCAGTGTGTATCAGTGTGTCAGTGTCAGTGTGTGTCAGTGTGTATCAGTGTATCAGTGTGTTCAGTGTGTGTCAGTGTGTCAGTGTGTTGTGTGTATCAGTGTATCAGTGTGTGTCGGTGTGTGTTTGTGTGTATCAGTGTGTATCAGTGTATCAGTCAGTGTGTGTCAGTGTGTATCAGTGTGTGTCAGTGTGTCAGTGTGTGTCAGTGTGTCAGTGTGTGTCAGTGTGTCGTGTGTGTTTGTGTGTATCAGTGTGTGTCAGTGTGTCAGTGTGTATCAGTGTATCAGTGTGTGTCAGTGTGTGTCAGTGTGTATCAGTGTGTGTCAGTGTGTGTCAGTGTGTATCAGTGTGTATCAGTGTGTGTCAGTGTGTCAGTGTGTGTCAGTGTGTATCAGTGTGTCAGTGTGTGTCAGTGTGTTGTATCAGTGTGTGTCAGTGTGTCAGTGTGTATCAGTGTGTATCAGTGTCAGTGTGTCAGTGTGTGTCAGTGTGTATCAGTGTGTGTCAGTGTGTGTATCAGTGTGTGTCAGTGTGTGTCAGTGTGTATCAGTGTGTATCAGTGTGTGTCAGTGTGTCAGTGTATCAGTGTGTATCAGTGTGTGTCAGTGTGTGTCAGTGTGTGTCAGTGTGTATCAGTGTGTGTCAGTGTGTGTGTGTTTGTGTGTATCAGTGTGTATCAGTGTGTATCAGTGTGTGTCAGTGTGTGTCAGTGTATCAGTGTGTCAGTGTGTGTTTGTGTGTATCAGTGTGTATCAGTGTGTCAGTGTGTGTCAGTGTGTCAGTGTATCAGTGTGTTTGTGTGTATCAGTGTATCAGTGTGTATCAGTGTGTCAGTGTGTGTCAGTATCAGTGTGTCAGTGTGTGTGTGTATCAGTGTATCAGTGTGTCAGTGTGTGTCAGTGTGTCAGTGTGTCAGTGTGTGTCAGTGTGTATCAGTGTATCAGTGTGTATCAGTGTGTGTCAGTGTGTGTCAGTGTGTGTTTGTGTGTATCAGTGTCAGTGTGTGTCGTGTGTGTTTGTGTGTATCAGTGTGTATCAGTGTGTATCAGTGTGTCAGTGTGTGTCAGTGTGTATCAGTGTGTGTCAGTGTGTCAGTGTGTATCAGTGTCAGTGTGTGTGTGTGTGTGTATCAGTGTGTGTCAGTGTGTCAGTGTGTATCAGTGTGTATCAGTGTGTGTCAGTGTGTGTCAGTGTGTCAGTGTGTATCAGTGTGTATCAGTGTGTGTCAGTGTGTCAGTGTGTATCAGTGTGTATCAGTGTGTGTCAGTGTGTGTCAGTGTGTGTCAGTGTGTGTCAGTGTGTATCAGTGTGTGTCAGTGTGTGTCGGTGTGTGTTTGTGTGTATCAGTGTGTATCAGTGTGTGTCAGTGTGTGTCGGTGTGTGTTTGTGTGTATCAGTGTGTATCAGTGTGTGTCAGTGTGTCAGTGTGTTTTGTGTGTATCAGTGTGTATCAGTGTGTCAGTGTGTGTCGGTGTGTGTTTGTGTGTATCAGTGTGTATCAGTGTGTGTCAGTGTGTGTCGGTGTGTTTGTGTGTATCAGTGTGTGTCAGTGTGTGTCAGTGTGTATCAGTGTGTATCAGTGTGTGTCAGTGTGTGTCAGTGTGTCAGTGTGTATCAGTGTGTATCAGTGTGTGTCAGTGTGTCAGTGTGTCAGTGTGTATCAGTGTGTGTCAGTGTGTGTCAGTGTGTGTCAGTGTGTATCAGTGTGTGTCAGTGTGTGTCGGTGTGTGTTTGTGTGTATCAGTGTGTATCAGTGTGTGTCAGTGTGTGTCGGTGTGTGTTTGTGTGTATCAGTGTGTATCAGTGTGTATCAGTGTGTATTAATGTGTATTAATGTGTCAGTGTGTGTCAGTGTGTCAGTGTGTCAGTGTGTGTCAGTGTGTATCAGTGTGTATCAGTGTGTATCAGTGTGTATTAATGTGTATTAATGTGTATTAATGTGTCAGTGTGTGTCAGTGTGTCAGTGTGTATCAGTGTGTATCAGTGTGTGTCAGTGTGTCAGTGTGTATCAGTGTGTATCAGTGTGTGTCAGTGTGTGTCAGTGTGTGTCAGTGTGTATCAGTGTGTGTCAGTGGTGTCGGTGTGTGTTTGTGTGTATCAGTGTGTATCAGTGTGTGTCAGTGTGTGTTTGTGTGTATCAGTGTGTATCAGTGTGTATCAGTGTGTATTAATGTGTATTAATGTGTCAGTGTGTGTCAGTGTGTCAGTGTGTGTCAGTGTGTGTCAGTGTGTCAGTGTGTATCAGTGTGTATCAGTGTGTATCAGTGTGTATCAGTGTGTATTAATGTGTCAGTGTGTGTCAGTGTGTCAGTGTGTATCAGTGTGTATCAGTGTGTATCAGTGTGTCAGTGTGTGTCAGTGTGTGTTTGTGTGTGTTTGTGTGTATCAGTGTGTATCAGTGTGTGTCAGTGTGTGTCAGTGTGTTTCAGTGTGTCAGTGTGTGTCAGTGTGTGTTTGTGTATCAGTGTATCAGTGTGTGTCGGTGTGTGTTTGTGTGTATCAGTGTGTATCAGTGTGTCAGTGTGTGTCATTGTGTATCAGTGTGTATCAGTGTGTCAGTGTGTGTCAGTGTGTGTTTGTGTGTATCAGTGTGTATCAGTGTGTATCAGTGTGTGTGTGTGTCAGTGTGTCAGTGTGTATCAGTGTGTTTGTGTGTATCAGTGTGTATCAGTGTGTCAGTGTGTGTCAGTGTATCAGTGTGCATCAGTGTCAGTGTGTGTTTGTGTGTATCAGTGTGTATCAGTGTGTATCAGTGTGTGTCAGTGTGTGTCAGTGTATTAGTGTGTGTCAGTGTGTGTTTGTGTGTATCAGTGTGTATCAGTGTGTATCAGTGTGTCAGTGTGTGTCAGTGTATCAGTGTGCATCAGTGTGTGTTTGTGTGTATCAGTGTGTATCAGTGTGTCAGTGTGTGTCAGTGTATCAGTGTGTGTTTGTGTGTATCAGTGTGTATCAGTGTGTCAGTGTGTGTCAGTGTGTGTCAGTGTGTATCAGTGTATCAGTGTGTATCAGTGTGTGTCAGTGTGTGTCAGTGTGTGTTTGTGTGTATCAGTGTCAGTGTGTGTCGGTGTGTGTTTGTGTGTATCAGTGTGTATCAGTGTGTATCAGTGTGTCAGTGTGTGTCAGTGTGTATCAGTGTGTGTCAGTGTGTGTCAGTGTGTGTTTGTGTGTATCAGTGTATCAGTGTGTGTCGGTGTGTGTTTGTGTGTATCAGTGTGTATCAGTGTGTATCAGTGTGTCAGTGTGTGTCAGTGTGTATCAGTGTGTGTCAGTGTGTGTCAGTGTGTGTCAGTGTGTATCAGTGTGTGTCAGTGTGTGTCGGTGTGTGTTTGTGTGTATCAGTGTGTCAGTGTGTCAGTGTGTATCAGTGTGTATCAGTGTGTGTCAGTGTGTGTCAGTGTGTGTTTGTGTGTATCAGTGTATCAGTGTGTGTCGGTGTGTGTTTGTGTGTATCAGTGTGTATCAGTGTGTATCAGTGTGTCAGTGTGTGTCAGTGTGTATCAGTGTGTGTCAGTGTGTCAGTGTGTGTCAGTGTGTATCAGTGTGTGTCAGTGTGTGTCGGTGTGTGTTTGTGTGTATCAGTGTGTGTCAGTGTGTCAGTGTGTCAGTGTGTATCAGTGTGTGTCAGTGTGTGTCAGTGTGTATCAGTGTGTGTCAGTGTGTCAGTGTGTATCAGTGTGTATCAGTGTGTGTCAGTGTGTCAGTGTGTGTCAGTGTGTATCAGTGTGTGTCAGTGTGTGTCAGTGTGTCAGTGTGTATCAGTGTGTGTCAGTGTGTCAGTGTGTATCAGTGTGTATCAGTGTGTGTCAGTGTGTGTCAGTGTGTGTCAGTGTGTATCAGTGTGTGTCAGTGTGTATCAGTGTGTGTCAGTGTGTCAGTGTGTATCAGTGTGTATCAGTGTGTGTCAGTGTGTCAGTGTGTATCAGTGTGTATCAGTGTGTGTCAGTGTGTGTCAGTGTGTGTCAGTGTGTATCAGTGTGTGTCAGTGTGTGTCGGTGTGTGTTTGTGTGTATCAGTGTGTATCAGTGTGTGTCAGTGTATCAGTGTGTGTCAGTGTGTGTTTGTGTGTATCAGTGTGTATCAGTGTGTCAGTGTGTGTCAGTGTGTGTCAGTGTATCAGTGTGTGTTTGTGTGTATCAGTGTGTGTCAGTGTGTGTCGGTGTGTGTTTGTGTGTATCAGTGTGTGTCAGTGTGTCAGTGTGTCAGTGTGTGTCAGTGTATCAGTGTGTGTTTGTGTGTATCAGTGTATCAGTGTGTCAGTGTGTGTCAGTGTGTGTCAGTGTGTGTCAGTGTGTGTCAGTGTATCAGTGTATCAGTGTGTGTCAGTGTGTGTCAGTGTGTTTGTGTGTATCAGTGTGTATCAGTGTGTATCAGTGTGTCAGTGTGTGTCAGTGTGTATCAGTGTGTGTCAGTGTGTGTCAGTGTGTGTCAGTGTGTATCAGTGTGTGTCAGTGTGTGTCGTGTGTGTTTGTGTGTATCAGTGTGTCAGTGTGTATCAGTGTGTCAGTGTGTGTCAGTGTATCAGTGTGTATCAGTGTGTGTCAGTGTGTATCAGTGTGTCAGTGTGTGTCGGTGTGTGTTTGTGTGTATCAGTGTGTATCAGTGTGTGTCAGTGTGTCGGTGTGTGTTTGTGTGTATCAGTGTGTATCAGTGTGTATCAGTGTGTATTAATGTGTATTAATGTGTCAGTGTGTGTCAGTGTGTCAGTGTGTGTCAGTGTGTGTCAGTGTGTATCAGTGTGTATCAGTGTGTATCAGTGTGTATTAATGTGTATTAATGTGTCAGTGTGTGTCAGTGTGTATCAGTGTGTATCAGTGTGTATCAGTGTGTATCAGTGTGTATTAATGTGTCAGTGTGTGTCAGTGTGTCAGTGTGTATCAGTGTGTATCAGTGTGTATCAGTGTGTCAGTGTGTGTCAGTGTGTGTTTGTGTGTGTTTGTGTGTATCGTGTGTATCAGTGTGTGTCAGTGTGTGTCAGTGTGTTTCAGTGTGTGTCAGTGTGTCAGTGTGTGTTTGTGTGTATCAGTGTATCAGTGTGTCGGTGTGTGTTTGTGTGTATCAGTGTGTATCAGTGTGTATCAGTGTGTCAGTGTGTGTCATTGTGTATCAGTGTGTATCAGTGTGTCAGTGTGTGTCAGTGTGTGTTTGTGTGTATCAGTGTGTGTATCAGTGTGTATCAGTGTGTGTCAGTGTGTGTCAGTGTGTCAGTGTGTATCAGTGTGTGTTTGTGTGTATCAGTGTGTATCAGTGTGTCAGTGTGTGTCAGTGTATCAGTGTGCATCAGTGTGTCAGTGTGTGTTTGTGTGTATCAGTGTGTATCAGTGTGTATCAGTGTGTGTCAGTGTGTGTCAGTGTATCAGTGTGTGTCAGTGTGTGTTTGTGTATCAGTGTGTATCAGTGTGTATCAGTGTGTCAGTGTGTGTCAGTGTATCAGTGTGCATCAGTGTGTGTTTGTGTGTATCAGTGTGTATCAGTGTGTATCAGTGTGTCAGTGTGTGTCAGTGTATCAGTGTGTGTTTGTGTGTATCAGTGTGTATCAGTGTGTCAGTGTGTGTCAGTGTGTGTCAGTGTGTATCAGTGTATCAGTGTGTATCAGTGTGTGTCAGTGTGTGTCAGTGTGTGTTTGTGTGTATCAGTGTATCAGTGTGTGTCAGTGTGTGTCAGTGTGTGTCAGTGTGTGTCAGTGTGTGTCGGTGTGTTGTGTGTATCAGTGTGTATCAGTGTGTATCAGTGTGTCAGTGTGTGTCAGTGTGTATCAGTGTGTGTCAGTGTGTGTCAGTGTGTGTCAGTGTGTATCAGTGTGTGTCAGTGTGTGTCGGTGTGTGTTTGTGTGTATCAGTGTGTGTCAGTGTGTCAGTGTGTATCAGTGTGTATCAGTGTGTGTCAGTGTGTGTCAGTGTATCAGTGTGTGTCAGTGTGTCAGTGTGTATCAGTGTGTATCAGTGTGTCAGTGTGTGTCAGTGTGTGTCAGTGTGTATCAGTGTGTGTCAGTGTGTCAGTGTGTATCAGTGTATCAGTGTGTGTCAGTGTGTGTCAGTGTGTGTCAGTGTATCAGTGTGTGTCAGTGTGTATCAGTGTGTGTCAGTGTGTGTCAGTGTGTATCAGTGTGTATCAGTGTGTCAGTGTGTCAGTGTGTATCAGTGTGTGTCAGTGTGTGTCAGTGTGTGTCAGTGTGTATCAGTGTGTGTTTGTGTGTATCAGTGTGTATCAGTGTGTGTCAGTGTGTGTCAGTGTATCAGTGTGTGTCAGTGTGTGTTTGTGTGTATCAGTGTGTATCAGTGTGTCAGTGTGTGTCAGTGTGTGTCAGTGTGTGTCAGTGTATCAGTGTGTTTTTGTGTATCAGTGTGTATCAGTGTGTATCAGTGTGTATCAGTGTGTCAGTGTGTGTCAGTGTATCAGTGTGTGTTTGTGTGTATCAGTGTGTATCAGTGTGTATCAGTGTGTCAGTGTGTGTCAGTGTATCAGTGTGCATCAGTGTGTGTTTGTGTGTATCAGTGTGTATCAGTGTGTCAGTGTGTGTCAGTGTGTGTCAGTGTGTGTCAGTGTGTATCAGTGTATCAGTGTGTATCAGTGTGTGTCAGTGTGTGTCAGTGTGTGTTTGTGTGTATCAGTGTATCAGTGTGTCGGTGTGTGTGTGTGTATCAGTGTGTATCAGTGTGTATCAGTGTGTGTCAGTGTGTGTCAGTGTGTATCAGTGTGTATCAGTGTGTGTCAGTGTGTCAGTGTGTATCAGTGTGTATCAGTGTGTGTCAGTGTGTGTCAGTGTGTGTCAGTGTGTATCAGTGTGTTTGTGTGTATCAGTGTGTATCAGTGTGTATCAGTGTGTGTCAGTGTGTCAGTGTGTCAGTGTGTGTTTGTGTGTATCAGTGTGTATCAGTGTGTCAGTGTGTGTCAGTGTGTCAGTGTGTGTCAGTGTATCAGTGTGTGTTTGTGTGTATCAGTGTGTATCAGTGTGTATCAGTGTGTATCAGTGTGTCAGTGTGTGTCAGTGTATCAGTGTGTGTTTGTGTGTATCAGTGTGTATCAGTGTGTATCAGTGTGTCAGTGTGTGTCAGTGTATCAGTGTGCATCAGTGTGTGTTTGTGTGTATCAGTGTGTATCAGTGTGTCAGTGTGTGTCAGTGTGTGTCAGTGTGTGTCAGTGTGTGTCAGTGTGTGTCAGTGTGTGTGTGTATCAGTGTATCAGTGTGTGTCGGTGTGTGTTTGTGTGTATCAGTGTGTATCAGTGTGTATCAGTGTGTGTCAGTGTGTGTCAGTGTGTGTCAGTGTGTATCAGTGTGTGTCAGTGTGTGTCAGTGTGTGTTTGTGTGTATCAGTGTATCAGTGTGTCGGTGTGTTTGTGTGTATCAGTGTGTATCAGTGTGTATCAGTGTGTCAGTGTGTCAGTGTATCAGTGTGCATCAGTGTGTGTTTGTGTATCAGTGTGTATCAGTGTGTCAGTGTGTGTCAGTGTGTGTCAGTGTGTGTCAGTGTGTGTCAGTGTGTGTTTGTGTGTATCAGTGTATCAGTGTGTGTCGGTGTGTGTTTGTGTGTATCAGTGTGTGTCAGTGTGTATCAGTGTGTATCAGTGTGTGTCAGTGTGTGTCAGTGTGTGTTTGTGTGTATCAGTGTATCAGTGTGTCGGTGTGTGTTGTGTGTATCAGTGTGTATCAGTGTGTATCAGTGTGTGTCAGTGTGTCAGTGTGTGTCAGTGTGTATCAGTGTGTCAGTGTGTGTGTGTGTTTGTGTGTATCAGTGTGTGTCAGTGTGTGTCGGTGTGTGTTTGTGTGTATCAGTGTGTGTCAGTGTGTCAGTGTGTATCAGTGTGTATCAGTGTGTGTCAGTGTGTGTCAGTGTGTATCAGTGTGTATCAGTGTGTGTCAGTGTGTGTCAGTGTGTGTCAGTGTGTATCAGTGTGTGTCAGTGTGTGTCGGTGTGTGTTTGTGTGTATCAGTGTGTATCAGTGTGTGTCAGTGTGTGTCGGTGTGTGTTTGTGTGTATCAGTGTGTATCAGTGTGTGTCAGTGTGTGTCGGTGTGTGTTTGTGTGTATCAGTGTGTATCAGTGTGTCAGTGTGTGTCGGTGTGTGTTTGTGTGTATCAGTGTGTATCAGTGTGTGTCAGTGTGTGTTGGTGTGTGTTTGTGTGTATCAGTGTGTATCAGTGTGTGTCAGTGTGTGTCGGTGTGTGTTTGTGTGTATCAGTGTGTCAGTGTGTAATGAAGAGGCCTTCATTACTGAATTAATTTATTCAATGTATTGTATAGCACTGTAAAAACATTTGCACTTCCTCACTATGTACTTTATTTAGCACTGCACTTTCAAAGTAGATCTATAAATTAACATTTTGCACTCAGGAAGTTTTAATTGTATTTATTGAGTATTTTAGTGATTAGTGTGTAGCCTTTGTTCTGGGCTCTTCACAGCTGCTCCTCATTGGCCAGTGGAGGTGGTTAACTGTGAAGAGAGGAGAATTGGTACTCAGAGCAATGAGCTATTGGTGGATAAAACTAAATAAATGATGTGCATAATTTATTAGGTATGGAATGTGCTAATATAGTGACTCACCTGTCTTTTTATGTGTCCTCTCAGGATGTTGGACAAATATTGTCCTAAGGGGCTGGACAATGATAGGTCCTGGGAGAGACCATTGAGAAGAATGGGAGAGGGGTGTATTGTTTTATGGTGTACTGTTTTATGGTGTTTTAGTAAGGGTAAGGTTAAAACATAAAAAATATTTATAAAAAGGAAGTTGATGTGGTTATAGTAAAATGTATTTTATTCAATTAAGGGGAACAGAGTAAGATGGGATTCTCTTATGAATTTTCAGATTGTTTTAACTGTCACAGCTGGGACTATTTAAGATTGCAATTTTCACCTGTGAGAGATATTGAGACATTGAGATGTTTGTAAGACAAGAGTGTGACATTGTTTGTGATGCTGGGAGGAATAAACCTGCTGTTCCACCTAAACTCTGCCTGATATCATCGATCTGCACTGAAAAATCCAGCCGTAAAAGGCCAACCTGTTACACAGTGTGTATCAGTGTGTGTCAGTGTGTGTCAGTGTGTGTCATTGTGTATCAGTGTGTATCAGTGTGTCATTGTGTGTCAGTGTGTATCAGTGTGTCAGTGTGTGTCAGTGTGTATCAGTGTGTATCAGTGTGTCATTGTGTGTCAGTGTGTATCAGTGTGTCAGTGTGTGTCAGTGTGTATCAGTGTGTATCAGTGTATCAGTGTGTATCAGTGTGTGTCAGTGTGTGTGTCATTGTGTATCAGTGTGTATCAGTGTGTCATTGTGTGTCAGTGTGTATCAGTGTGTCAGTGTGTGTCAGTGTGTATCAGTGTGTATCAGTGTATCAGTGTGTATCAGTGTGTGTCAGTGTGTGTCATTGTGTATCAGTGTGTATCAGTGTGTCATTGTGTGTCAGTGTGTATCAGTGTGTCAGTGTGTGTCAGTGTGTATCAGTGTGTATCAGTGTATCAGTGTGTATCAGTGTGTGTCAGTGTGTGTCAGTGTGTGTCAGTGTATCAGTGTGTATCAGTGTGTATCAGTGTGTATCAGTGTGTCAGTGTCAGCATTCGCATGATGGTAACTGTGATGATTGAATGAATTGTTTATGTCCACTAGATGGCAGTCACGAACACAGGTGATTGCATAAATGTCAAGAATAGGACAACAGAAGCAGTCAGTCATTAGTGACGCATCTGTTTAACCTGTATGAGCGAAGGAGCCAGAGCGACTTTAATAAAAGTATCTAAGAAGAAGCACAACGTCTGATTTATATCAAACACAAACATAACACCAACCAGAGCAACGTTTAGCATCACGTTCATAACTGATTATTATTGTTATTCTTATTGTTATTGCAGCGCCTGAACTTCAGTAACTGTGAAAATGTTAAACTACCAGAAGCTGAAACTCACCGACCATCCATCAAATGATCACTAGACCTTCCGGCACCTGGTATGGCAAGCCCCAAAGACATTTAATCCAGATGCTATCTTGGCTCCGCCCACTGCAGACTTCTCGTTTCTGTCTTCCGGGTTTCTTTCAAAGGATTAACTATAACTATTAACTTGATTTGAGAAATATTTAAATGTAAAAACAATACAGCAATGATACTGCAGGTTATTTAGTTTTTGTAAATGTTAATAAAATATTGACACGTTCATGCTGCATTGCATTCTGGGTAAAGATGTATGCTAGGTCTGCAGAAACAGTCATAATCATCTTTAAATCATTGAAATGGATGAAAATGGAGAAATGAGGATGAGGAAGATGAAGACGGAAACAAACTAATTCAGTTTATCGAAATATCAAATATAACGAAAAACAAAAATGTGAGCACAAACTTTCTAAAAGAAGTAAAAAAGTCCAGTTTTTCATCCATTTGCCAAAAATTGACAAACATTCAGAGCCAATTAAACACAAATGAATCTTAATAAACCCAGATTATTACTTATTACAGGTTAGCTAACTTAGCAACAGCTAATGTAGCCATGGCTAAGGTAATGTTAGCCATGGCTAAGGTAATGTTAGCCATGGCTAAGGTAATGTTAGCCATGGCTACATTAGCTGCTGTATGAAGACTTCGTTAGTCAATCTTCATATAAAATGTGCAGTAAAAAGCAGACGAGTGGTACTTTCTATAAAAAAAAAGGTTTAACTTGGAACCAAATAAGTTTAGCTGCAATAATTGATCATTAAAAGATTCAATATGAAAACAGATTTGCATCGTCATCCAGAATATGATTGATCTGCATTTGCACCTGCAGAAAAGTTTAGATGAAAAAGGTTTTAAAGTCTTAGAGTTGAAGCCCAGTTTGTGTTTGACTGATTGACTTGATTGATTATCAGACATTCGATTGATTAGAAATGTGGTTAATTGGTCAGGAAGACGCCGGCGCCTTCAGGTATGAAGTGATTCAGTATTTTAGAAAAACATGCACTGTGAACCTCATGATGATGAAACTGACACATTTAGACCAACATGTTCACTAAAGTGAGCAGAACCTTTCAGAACCGGCAGACGTTCAGAGAAACCCGAATGAGTCAGAACCGGCGGCGAGTTTGGTCTCATGTTTGTTCTTTAATCCGTGGAACATCAGGACAGACAGACTGCAGCTCCTCACAGTGTTTCACAGACTACTGGAGCAAAGGCACCAAACTAGAGATTACTCCTCCCAGCCGGGTCCAAACGGACCGAACCGGCCCAGGGAAGAACACACGACACGAACACAACATGGAAACCCAGCGGCCTCTCTTATCAGAGCCAGTCAGCGACTGATCGCCGACATTCGTCTCCTGGTGTGAAAACAACCAGCAAAGTGCAACTTCCTGCTCAGACCGCCAAAATAAGTTTGTCAGCTAGAAAACACACAGCAGGATATAGAGACACCAGCAGCTACAGCATGCTTCACCACGGAGGCCACAGGTTTCTACCTTCCACCAAACATTCAACAGCTTTCTAGAAAACTAAGAGCTCAGGTCAGAGGTCAGGGGTCACCATGGCTACCACTGAACCACCAAGCATCAGGGCGAAATTAGATTGAAGAAAATTTACAACAAAAAATGTATAAGTTAGCTTCACATATTTACACGAAACAAAAACTGGAGTCAAAAAGTTAAAATTAGTGAGAAAATGTAAAAATTTAAACTGATTCTGAGGCAGAAACATCAAAGATCATCAGCTCCACGAAAACCCAGATTACTAGTTCAGAAATGTTCTATTTTTATGCTTGTTTTATTTTAAATCTGTTCTTTCTTGCAAATTTTCCAAATCATTAAAAATTCAAGAATTATTTAAATTAATCTGGAAATTTCAGTTTGTTGGTGAAAATTTGCTTAACATTATTGAACACTGCAAAAACATTTGAAATAAGACCAAATTAAAAATGACGAGTGGTCGATAATTTCACTGTAAAAACATTTTTCTCTCGTAGTGAATTAGTTTAGTCTTTTTTTCAAATGCATTAAGATTTTCCACCAGAAATCAGAGCAGAAATACTTGGTGGGGGGGAGAGGCTGCGACAGACTGGCGACCCGTCAGGTGACCCGCCAGGTGACCCGTCAGGTGACCCGCCAGGTGACCCATCAGGTGACCCGCCAGGTGACCCGTTATTTACACAGAAACATTTAATGAACCAGAACCAGAACCAGAACCTGTGAATGAAGGAAACATCCAGAACATTTTTCTCCAATCAGGATCGGCCGGTTCCGAACACAAACCTTCTCTCCCGGTTCTGTTGGGTTCTAGATTATTTAAACCCATTTTTCACGAGGTGGTTCTGATTGGACCATCAGAACCAGCTGAACACCGACGCTGTGATGAGGACCGGGTCAGCAGAACCACGGGTCGGCGCCGGTTGAACTCTGGGAGGAGCAGACTCATCGGATCAGGGCAGAAACACTGCAGGTGACCCGTTTCTGGTTCTGAGCCCGGTTCAGACCCAGAGAACATTCAGAGCATCCGGCATCCGTCAGGTTCTGCTTCGTTCTGGTACGGGACGGTTCTGGGCTCCATTAATCGTTTCATCCAGAACCGAACCAAACCGGGCCTCGGACCAACAGTTAGTTCATGTAGGTTGTATCTGACCCAGACCCGGTACCAGTCGGTGCTTTCTGACCCAAACCAAACCGCTGCTGCGGCTCCAGAACCTGATCTCTAATCGGGTCGGTCCATTCTGGAGGACAGGTCCGGGAACATCTCCAGAACCTCTCCCCAGCTGGCTCCTGGTCCATCAACCCGACCAGCTCCAACAGAACTCATTCCTCTGGTCTGATAAACTGGACCGGGTCAGTAGTTCTTTAGGTTCTTCCAGAACCTTTAATGGTGGACACCGCTAGCTAATCGTTGGCTATGCTAACAACAAAGCAATAATTCTAATCATTAGTTCTGATAATGCTAACGCGCTACAACAACAAGGTCTTTAGCAGAAGCTAATGTTAAATGGCTACAACAGCATGTATTTAGCTAAAGCTAACGCTAAAGCGCTTTTGCTGGAGCTGCTGCTAAAATGCTAGACCAACATGGCCTAAGTGGAAGCTAACATGCTAATATCAACCATGTCGATGCCGACCAGCTGTCTCTAGGAAATCAGATGTTTGTTTGTTGTTTCTTTCTTTTTGATCCATAAAAATACTTGGGAGGAAAAGAGAAAAGTTCTGGAGAGGAAACGGTCTCCAATCCTTCAAAATAATGGCATGTAAATGTCTGAACACCTGAAGATTTGCTAACAGTAACGACCTAAACTTGAACACAGATGATGAATTTATTCAACTGAAAGTCAATTTGAAATTTGAGGAGAATTTAATCTAAGCTAGGCTAATGTTTTAAACTAAATGAAAAACTAGCTGTGCTATTAGCACATTAGCGGAGATGTTTCCCACCACTGCTGACATCTACTGTTGGAAAATATTTGCTCTGGATGTTAACCTGGATCAGAACCGGGATCAGAACCTGGACCAGAACCTGGACCAGAACCTGGACCAGAACCTGATCGGGATCCGTCCATCCGTCCTCTGGAAAACTGGACAGAAAAAGCAACAGAACTCCTGGAGGTTCTGCAGAACCGGGTCAGAATGAGAAGGTTTGACCCGAGGAAAGGGAGAGTTTGTGATTAATAACTACTCTGGTTCTGACCCGATTGGTTCATGCTGATGAATAAGAACCAGAACCGCCCTACAGAGGTTGGATCCAGAACAGAACACTGGTCCGGTTGGTCCTTCTGTTGGTTCTGAATACCATCAGAACCGGGTTGTTTTCCGGTCCACTTCACTTCAGCAGACATCCAGAACTAAAAGGTGCCAGCAGAACTCGATCCGATGCCTAGAGGAACCGAGGGAAGCCGGTTCTGTTCAGGCCCGTCTGTCTGGGCCGGCCTACAGTTCTAGGCCTCGTACCCGGTGGACCGCGCCGCTGCTGGTTCCAGATGTCATCCCTGTGCTCCGGTCGGCAGAACAGCCTGGAGGACTGGGCCAGGCGTTCCTGGCGCTCCCGGTCCCGGTCCGGACCCGCTTTGGAGCCCAGAGGCCCGCCGCCGACCCGGCAGGACGACTGAGTCCTGCTGTCATGGAGACCGGAGAACAGCTGACCCCCGGCGGACCTGGAAACATCAGAGACGGTTACCGGGTCGGGAACCAGCAGAACCAGCCAGGAGGCACGGCGGTGGCTCAATCATGCTGTGGGCTCAGAGGACGGCAGTGTCCAGAATGATGGAGGAAATGTTTAGTTTATGTTTCTACGGCTAAAATGGAACTGATCCAACAGAACCTCCAGGTTCTGCTGATCCAACAGAACCTCCAGGTTCTTCATCTGGTTGTTTTGGGCTGAAATCTGAACATTTTGACATTTGGATCAGAAGAACAAAGAAAGTCTGACCTGCTTTTAGTGATTCTGTGTCGGCCGTCATCAGGCTGCAGACAAAACGCAGAGAAACACGAAATGAGAGAAAAATCAGCAAATCAAAGCAGGAAAAAACCAAAACTGATCTGCAACAACCCAGAACTCCACCAGGGGGCGCTGCCGTACCTTGTGGCGGCAGCACGCCGCCCTACCGGGCGCCGCCCCGCCGTTGTTCTCCTGGTAGAACTCCACCAGCCTCTCCGCCAGGGCGATCCGACCCAGCAGGTTCTCGATGAAGCGCTGGATCCGGACTTTCCCGCTCGTCTCCTGGCGGGCGGCGGCGTCCAGGAACCTCTGGATGGTGAGCACCTCCCTGGAAACCCAGCGGGAGGTCAACACAGACGCTGGGACCGGTGCCGGTTTGAACGCCGGACCCAGCCGGACCCAGCCGGTACCTACCTCTCCCGGCGCTCCAGCTCGCTCTCGGAGGCGTTGAGCTGCTCCCTCAGGGCGGCGATCACCATGACGGCCACGTCCACCTGCTGGCTGAGCGATCGTTGCCGCTCCGCCACCTGCTGCCGCTCCTGCGCCAGGTGCTGCCAGTGAGCGCGCTCACACAGCAGCTCGGTGTCGGTCCGGGCCAGCTCCGTGCTGACCTTGGCCAGGCGCCGCTGCATGGTGCCGTCGGCGGCCCGCAGGATGCCGGCCAGCCGCCGCCGCACCGCCGCCGCCGTTTCCCGGCCGCAGTAGGAGCTCTGCGCTGGTGGAGCGGTGAAGAAGAGACGTCAACTTCCTGCTGGTGGACGAGGAGACGCGCCGGAGGACAAACTCACCAACCGGGTCCGGGTCCGCCGGAGGGAGCGGGAGGTGATGGAGGCGTCCTGAGTCTGACTGCTTGACCTCTGACCCGTCTCTGGTCTCTCCTGCTTCCTCTCCTGTATCTTCATCATCCACCCCTTCCTCCTGCGTCCCCACGCCGACGCTCTGGGTGCGCCTCCTCACCGCGCCGTAGGTCTGCAGGTCGCTGCCGTCTCTGCTGTCGCTCAGGGAGCGGACGTGAGGCGGCCGCGCGGCACGGCGCTGCCCCCTACGGGCCGGCAGGCTGGCGTCCTGCCAGGCGATGGCGGCCACCAGCGGGTCGGGGTGCGACCCGGTGATGCTGAAGTCTCCAGTCGCCGCGTCCGGAGAGCGGTAGGAGTGGCGCTGCTCCAGATGGGCTCGCAGGGAGGCCAGGCTGCCGAACCGCTGCTGCTCGCCACATCGGGGGCATCGGAACGGGAGCTCACAGGAAGCGACGGAGTGCGGCAGCGCGCCGCAGGCCTGGCCGTTCCTCTGCAACAGGAAGGAGCCAGAACCTCTGGAGCACAACTTCTGCTGCATCGCTCCACTCCTGAAGAACAGGAAGAGAATCTGCCGTCACGCTTCGACTTCCTGCTCTGACAGCGGAAGAGTCATCACAGAAAACTGGGGCAAACTGAGCCCAGCCCACAGCATGAGGAGCCTCCACCGTGCCGAGCCCACAGCATGAGGAGCCTCCACCGTGCCGAGCCCACAGCATGAGGAGCCTCCACCGTGCCGAGCCCACAGCATGAGGAGCCTCCACCAGACAATCTTTGCCTCCTGAATGTTTCCACAGATCAAATCAGATCAACATGAACTAAATATTAGAAACAAATTAGGATGAAATAAAGAAAAACATAGAAATTAAAGATGATGTGAATCGATCTCTCTGTATTGATTTGAATATTTAATGATTCCTGATCGAGTCTCCTTTGATTAGCATCCAGTTATCGATGCAGATCCTAAATGATCACAATGGAGCTAATTATCAATGAAACATGAGGCTAAGTGGGTCGGACTGACCCGAACCGCAGCTTCACTCACAGAACCTCAGCCGAACCGGGCCAGCATGGTTCCGGTTCTGGTTGTAATCCCCCGGTCCAACAGGTCAGTCCGTCCTCTCTGCCTGTTCCTTCCGGCAGCAGCTCGCTGTGACCCAGTAACGCCGGCCCGGACCGGAACCGGAACCAGCACCGAGCAGCAGTCGGTTCCGACTGAAGCGGGTTTCGGGACTGAAGCGTCTGGCGGAGCTTCACCGCCTGAAGGCGTCATGTCGCAGACCGAGACGGACCCCCATGACGTCATCAGCAGCAAGCTGGAGCGCTGCTGCCACACACTTCCGGCTGGGCTTTTCAGAATAAAACCGAGCTGCTGGTCACTGCAATAATGTGAACATGATGAACATCGCAGAAAAGGTTCATTATGATGAGCTAGAAAACAAAAGATCCGCTAAAAGCCTCGGAATCAAACCGGAAGTCAAAACTCCCTCACAGAACGTGACGGTTGGTGACGTCATTTTATTGCTTCCTGGATGTTTTGCTTCTTCAGGACCTCCTGCTGCGCTGCAGTTAAATGTGTACATTATTATCCATAAAATGGTTCAAAGTACGTCATTTAATTAAAAATAATAATTTATCAGAAATCAAACAGCTAAAGATATTCCTGCTTAATGTATTTTTTACTAACTAATCAAACTCAGTCCTGCAGGCGTCTCTCTGCACCATGTGGAGGGAATTCAACCATCACACAAAAACATTTCATAGGAGTCATGACTTGTGTTTCTGTTGAAATATTTCATTAAAATGCTTTCAGTACAGCAGAGCGTTATGTAACAGTGACTCTAAAAGAAAAACTAATTTTACAGTGAAACGTTTCCATTTTCTTTTTGAGATGTTTTATCTTTAGAAACACAAATCAGTAAGAAATGATTGTGGAAACACGTTGAGAATGAAAGAAGAGCCCACCAGCAGCGTTTGGACTAAAATCAGCTTCTTTACTTCCAAACTGCTGACCTGGACAGAATGAAGAGAGTTTTTTCATTTTCCTGCTAAACTCATGCAGCAACAAACAACAACAGAACAACAGGAAACACCAGAGCTTCTTCCTATTCTGGCCTTTTATTTTTACACGGCGCTGCAGCGACCACAGCCTCCTGCTGCTCCACTTAAAGGGACAGTCCCACATTTTCAGCTTCAGGGAGCTGTTAGCTTAGCTTAGCACAAAGACTGGAAGTGGAGGGAAACCGTTAGCAGAGCTGCAGAAACAGATTGGGATCAGAACCTTCTGGAGTGTTTAGACATTTGATCTGTGAAACGGAGCAGAACCAGGCTGAAACGGGCCTGATGGTTTCGTTAGAGCTCCAGGGTCTGTGGTGGTCAAACTGGAGGCTGGAGGACCCAGAGAGGACGAATCAAACATGCGTCCATCAGAGGGGAGCAGATGGTTCCAGTTCCTCTGAAGTTCAACTCATTTCAAACTTTCAGATTTGATTCTGACTTTGTGATGAAAACCTGCAGGATTCTTTGATCTGATTGGTTCTCAGACTCCTGCCACTTCCTGTGGATCAGATAATGGGTGGAGCTTCATCTGAAGCCCCGCCCCCACGTACCCCACAGGAAGTGGACAGAAACGGGACGGCAGACCTGGACATTAAAAGGTTTCAGTTTCCTCAGAGGATCCGAGTCGGTTCAGGAAGAAGCTGCAGGGAGATGGAGATAAACTCCTGGATGGCAGGAGGAACAAGGAGCATCTGAACTGGGCTGCTTCTCTCCGCTCATCTCGTCTCAGTTCAGGATTTTTACGTCCCGTTTGGCTTTCACAGAAAGCGCCGAGCCGCTGTCTCATCTGGATGAAGACGAGGAAGAGAGGAGGAGGAACACCGTTCGCCCAGAGGAAGCTCCTCCCATCTCCCCGTTTCTCCTCCTCTTCCTCCTGCAGATGAAGGAGGCAGCCTGGGAGAAGCGCTCCGCTCCGGTCCGGTCGGGTCCAGTCCAGGATAAGTGAGTCGGGTGAAACTGGAGGCAGCAGAGGAAGGAGGAGGAAGACGAGGATCTGCTTCAGATCTTCATGTCCTGGGACTCCACCATCTTGGCCAGAGTCTTCTTCACTCTGAGGATGGTGAGGCGGGAGGCGGGGTTGTGGGCCCAGCACTCTGACATCAGCTTCAGCATGGCTCGAAGGCACTGCGGAAGCAACAACAGGACGTTTAACCTCCTGACCAGCAACGTTACAGATTCCAACGTCCTGCAGGATCTGCTGTTTCACCTCGTCGCTGTTCCAGCGGTTGGACACGGAGGGCCGAAGGCCTTTAACACAAACCACCTCCAGCATGTCCTCATAGGAGGGTTCAGAGGTCACCATGTTGAAGTATGGCAGCTGGTAGTCCTCCACCATCCCTGAACAGAGAGAAAACTCCTCCAGTCAGCTGATGCTCCCTCTGGTCAACATTTAACCCTCCATGGTTCAACACCAGGATTCACAAGAATGATGGTTCAGTTCCACAATTACATAACATGAGAGGCTAAATGAGCTAAAACCTGCAATACATTTAGTTATTAATCTGTCAACAACTAAAAACTGAATCAAAACTGAGAAAATGACCAAACTAACCCATGAGTTTCACTGAACAAATGAAGCTAACAGGCTAATTAAAACTGAAGAGAATCAACTAATAACTCCAGAAATAACCAAAACACGACGACAGGATGACATCATCACTGCTACTGGAGCTAAAGCTAAAGCTAACATGACCCAGCAAACATTGCGTGTTTGTAGATCAGGTTTGCTAGCAGAGCTTCTAGCTTTAGCGTTAGCAGCTGGGCTAAGAGGCACAACATGGGGTTTGTATGCAGGCTGGTGAAAGGAAATGAAGGGAAACTAATAATGTGAACAATTTGGTAGTTAAATACTTAAAAGTAGCTTCTGATCAATAACTGCAGCATTATTGATTTTGGTCAGTTTTTCAGCTTCTCATTGCTGCTTTTTGAGCAATAAATAAGAAATATGTCTTATTTATTGCTTTACATTTCCATCATGGAAAACTGCAGCGTAGCGTGTGACCAACAGGTTACTGTGGCCCCCTGCTGGGTGTGGCCCCCCTTGGCCCCCCGCTGGGCGCGGCCCCCCTTGGCCCCCCGCTGGGCGCGGCCCCCTGCTGGGTGCGGCCCCCCACTGGGTGTGGCCCCCCGCTGGGCGCGGCCCCCTGCTGGGTGCGGCCCCCCGCTGGGTGTGGCCCCCTGCTGGGTGTGGTCCCCCTTGGCCCCCCGCTGGGCGCGGCCCCCTGCTGGGTGCGGCCCCCCTTGGCCCCCCGCTGGGCGCGGCCCCCTGCTGGGTGCGGCCCCCCACTGGGCGCGGCCCCCTGCTGGGTGTGGTCCCCTTTCCCCCCCCCAGCTCGTTTCAGGGGGACCGTACCTCCCGTGACGCAGCGCCTGCTCATCTCCCAGACGATGAGGCCGTAGCTGTACATGTCGGCCATGATGTAGCCTGGAAGTGGTTCTTGTTGAGGCTGTCGTCCAGGACCTCCGGGGCCATGTAGCGCCTGGTTCCGACCCGGCTGCTCAGAGGGACGTCCACCTCGCTGGTGTCGCTATAGCAACACAGGGGACAGTTGGTTTAGCTAAAAACCAACGTCTCCTCGTCAGGGAGAC